>NW_015440960.1:528654-574906 GCF_000150705.2 Paracoccidioides lutzii | reverse complement strand
CTACTAACCAGCTAACTACAAAATTCCGCGAAACTCAGCATATTGTAACTGAATGTGATGTAGAATATATATATCTATTAGACAGGGGTCGACCATATTCAAACCTGTATCGATGAAGTCATAAACAAACTTTTAGTTAGAGAAACGGATTTTAAAGAATCTTCTTTTAATTGAGAGAATTAAATAAAGCTTACTAAACTAGCTTTTATATTAAAACTGGAACTCTACAAGTCTTGCAAGTCTAATTAGCGGTTTTAATAATCAATTATAAAAACTACTTCTTCTATTTGAACAATATTTTATATTTTATAGTTTATCAAGTAGTTTATTCATCCCTAAACAGTATTTATTTTAATTAGTTTTAATATTAAGTATTTAAAACTAAACTATTATTATTTAAATAAATTTGTTACATTTAATAATTCAATAAAAAAAATTAAAAAGTATTTTATAACGTTATTAATCTGTAATTTTTAAATTATATTATATAAATTTAATAGCTTCATATAAATATTAAAAAAATAATTACCCTTACTGGGGACCCTGATGTAACTAGTTTATTGGTTTGTCTGACATCCTCAGCCAATCACCTGATCAACGCATTTGAGCCTCAGGCAAACAGTCTATCTCAACGACATCGATTTCATGATCCTTTGCTCACTTATCAAGATACTGTTCAACAACTGCTGTCACCCGCTTTGGCACTATCGAGCCTCTTGTGCCACTAAACCCGTGTTGCTTTCCAAAAACCCCACTTGCCCGCTTTGAAAACAAGGAACTCGAGGCTCCATTAGAGTGCTGAACAGTAGGTTTGCTTCAGCCTTTTATATTCCTAGAAAGCCATGCCATTTGTTCGTTGTGCTTAATGACGCGATATTCTCGGTAACTGAAACACAAAGGGCCTTCGCTGGAGAAGTATATTCGCGAACAATGAAATGCTACTCGTCAAATCAATTGTTTTGATTGTCCGTCCACATAAACCGGCATCAACCTGTTTAAACTTTTGTCACGTTCCCAACAAAGGGATTTCAGTCCTTTTCTTTGCCGTATTTCTCTCCTTATGGAAGTGGGAATTTATTTATCTATTTATTTATTTTTTACTATTGCTCCCAAAAAGCCTTTCAAAGTGCCACCTACGCTGGTGTGATGTCAAATCCAATCCGGAGTCGGGGGCCTAATAAAAACAATTTGACCCCCATGGCTTCCTCATACAACTTAGAGATGGCACAGACGATACCGATACCAGCTTATGAGCTGCAGCAGGTCATGAGTAAAAGCTGCCAGGGAAAATTCGTGGGCCCCCGCTGTCCCGTTGATGTCTGAGACGTCTTAACAT
Organism: Paracoccidioides lutzii; assembly: GCF_000150705.2. Classification (NCBI taxonomy): domain Eukaryota; kingdom Fungi; phylum Ascomycota; class Eurotiomycetes; order Onygenales; family Ajellomycetaceae; genus Paracoccidioides; species Paracoccidioides lutzii. The sequence continues at coordinate 573,570 of NW_015440960.1, read as the reverse complement.
GCTCCGATATCTGGATGGCCCCCGAATGGCCCCATGTTCGGTCATCATCCCTATGGCAAACCCTCACTAACTACAGATCGCACGCAACTTCCTTGGAATTCTACAGTTGCTCATGTTTGACACTTTTATTCTTCGTTGGTGGCACAGATGCTGACCAGTCTCTTTTTTCTCGACAGCTACCAGTTCATTTTCCATCCGCAAATCTCTGAAGTTTGGGTAAGGACTTATTGACAAAATCATATCTTGACTCCCTTCTGGCACAGGTGGCAATCCTGAATTCCCTTTTTCTCAGGGGGCTAGCTAGGGCATGTGGGGTTGTTCCTCTGCAAGTCAATGACGCAGTTGCTCCAAGTAGATCTTCTTGAATGACGCCATATGTGTGTTGCTGGTTTGCAGGAGATACATCTGAAACCAGGCATCTTCCGCAAATTGGAATACACCAAATTCGAACAACATCACGTCCGCTACCTAAGTCGCCTTCTGCAGAGGCAGCAAGCCAGGGTTCACAACGGTTTTCTGAACTAGCCATGTTTGTGACAGGTGACTGTGCTGGCCGAGAACTTGAGCCTACGTGAGGAGTATTTTCCTTGCCTGCAAGGAAATGGAGCCGCCATTTTTGAAACGAAATGGTGGGCTTTTGGGACAACAGCCCCGGTATTTTACATGGAATTAGTGGTCCCCTGAGCCACGCATTGGCCTCTGCGATCACACAAACAACATACCAATTGTTCAGGGCGGCATCATTGTCAGAGTCAGTAGCCGCGTAATCCTTCTATTAAGTGTCGAGCAAAATCCCTTCATTCATATTTCCTGTTAGATCCTCAGAGAAAGGGGGTTTTGACAAGTGCTGCCCTTTATGTGCACTATTCAGATCAGTTGCCACGAGTTAAATCAACTTTCTTTCTCTTCATTGAAAAGAATTACCACGACTACGCTGTCATTGATATAGCTCGCGAAGTTGGCTGCATGTCACAACGCCCTTCAAAGATACCATTGGATCAGAATACTTAGGTCAATGTTAGATTCTTCTCCATAGTTGGGCAACATGTAAGTTGCTACAACCAAGCAAAATGGCCATAAGTAGGGAGATTATTCCCGACTAAAACCACACATGATCCCAGATTTCTGCATTTCCCACAACATCCAACTTCTACTTCACCTCGCTCTGGATTTAACCGAGCTTAGTTTTACCCACCTTCGTCCCATCGCCGAATCCACGACGACAGATACCTTCAGCAGCCATGTGTACTCAATATTGGTACATCTACACTTGTGGTTGTGTGATGTGGGATGACAACTTGGTCTTGTATTGTCATATAAAAGGTCCGGCACACAGGATAAAGGACGTCAAGAGATATGCGGCCGGCAAATGCGACAATCACTATAATGCAGCACGGTAAAACTTCATACTCCTCCATCAGACTCGCCTGTAACATGAGATCATTTGCTGAGAACCCAAGAGTCGAACCAAATTGTGAGCCTTCACCACCGAAGACCGAAACTTGACGAACCACAGTTCGGTTTATAAGGCGTAATGCCTCTTTTATTTGGGCCCTTTTTATGAGATATTTTCCGTCTCTGTCGGCTATCGTCTTTTCCGCGAAGGAACTTGAGATTTCATCCCGGTACAGGCTACTTCCGAACAGCTCTTCAACAAATCTCTGGTTCCACCACCCCTTCGGTCTATTATCAAGCTTTCTAAACAAATTTTGGGTATTGAGGGAATCCATTGCAGCCAATCTCCTTCTGAAAAATTTTCAAATTCGGGCTGGAATGAGATCTTGCTTGCTGTTCCTTTTCTTTTAGAGATATTGGAGTTATCCCATCCCCTTCCTGATGTTTCTAGTCTCTTTTTTTTCTGTGTATCCTTCGACATTTCGAGCTCTCGACTGTATAGCTCATCTTTCTTGTTTTACCCTGCGTATGTATGTTCCTCACTCTTTATGTTTCGGGTTATTGGTGCCCCTTTAGTTGAAACCTTTGAGCTCAGGAAAGTTGATATCTATAGCCCAATCGGGAAACATCATACTCCTTCATCAGATATCCTACAATCTTCCAAGCCCTTGCTCTGCCAATACTCGTAGTTTCAGTGCTAAATGTCGGCATTGTTCTAGGGGAATGAAGAGCAAGCTGTTTCCTTTGATAAGGCAACCTTTACTTCAGTTTTACTGCAGAAGAATACATTCTGCAAAAAAAGCAAAGTTACACTATCTGTACAAAGGCCGTTTTCGGCTGACTGGGAAAAAAAAAAAAAAAAAAAAAAAGGATAAATTGGGCACACTACATTATTGTTTAACTCTGCAAAAGCCAATTATAAATAATGTTCCAAGATATTTTGCTGTTCGGAACTGATTCTTGGATCCACACAAAGCCCAAAGGGCTGAAAACGTTTTATTAACCGGGCATATATAACTGCAGCAATGTAGAGAAATGCATTTTACGCCACACCACCAACCGCCGAACTCCACGCTGGAGAGTCATTGCCGTCTTCTTTTCAAGCAGCTCTGTCAAATCCGATTACGGGCCGTGCCGCTTCAAGACGTTCTCCTAGTCGTCATAGTCATCAAAATTTGTGACTGCGAGGCTCAATATGAACGGATTCGTTGTGTAGCAGAGGGTGCATCAGAAACACGTCAGTGTGGGCAGTACTCCGTACTGTGGCAGACGATATATCTATATCATTTTGCCAATCCCACCTGCCCTGGAACAATAGCCAAAGTTACAAAATAAAGCCTGCGGAAAATCGACCCACCTGTGTGTCGACGGGCGGTCAAATGGCCCCCAAGTGCCCTACATGATCTTGCAGCACAGCAGACATCTAGCTCAGCAAAACTACGCCGCAATAGTATTTTAGGTGCATGAGAGGCCGTTTGAGACCTCTTGAGGAGATGCAGTTACTAAGAGTCATAGATCCGTTTATTATACCTTGTTTCGGATTATGTGTTTGCAATAATTTACCATGCCCGAACATCAAGCAAAGAATTTGAAGAGAAAGATGAAATCGAGAAAGCGGCCTTTTTTGAAATCAGAGGCCAGTATTTCCTACCCAAGGGTGATGAAAATAACGGATGATATTCTCCACCGACTTTGGGTGATGCCATCCAACGGTGAATACAGAGCAAGGGTGGAGATATGGTTGGATCGACATAGGAGTCCAGGTGATTGACATCATGGCCAATTGTTCGATTTCCAGGCATTGCAAAGTTCTGGTTACTTTAACGTGTTTCAGCGGGTTTTGAAGTCTGCTGCGGGGGTCTGAAAACCTGAACTTCACAATCGAATGCGATTCCCAAACATCGCCCAACCCTTGTGTTTCCCTTGGGCAAATGACACCGTTGATCATAATTGGCTGGTGTTAGCAAAATCTAGTTTAATCCTCCACCCCTGGCCCTGCCGGGTTGGTTGATGAAGCAGCAAGAGTGTGGACTGCAATTTCATGTTACAGGAGGTATTGTCTTTAAGAGCTAATCGTTGGCCATAAATGCGAATATATGTCCGGGATAGGGGACTCTTAGCTCCCCAGCTTTGCGGATATTCCATTATCCTTCCTCGCTGTCTTCCACCACGGGCATCATTTGATTTGCTTTGTCAATTGTGCGGTGTGGGGAACATTATGATGATGTATTGATTTCTCAAGCAAAACATATCAATGAAGTCTGTTCGGCCGGGGAGCAAATTCATAATGCTGATTGCAGTAAATACAGGCATTTTTGGAGAGAAATAAAATTTCCGAGATTAATAATTAACGAGAAATTTTGTGCGAAAAATAAAGGGTTGGCTGTCATACATCAAACGCTGAACGAAGGGCTGCAGTAGTTTCACTCCAAGCATTGACAGTTGGCTTCTTAGTCCAATAGTATTTCAGAAAGCATACTTGATCATCAGAAGAGATTGTACTGACCAATTGAAGAACGTTAATGACTAAAGGATTGGGCGCGGATTTTCCGGATGCACCTTATGTTCTCTTTCTGCAAGCTTGTGATGACTCCTCTCGCTCGCTTGAAACAGAAGCCCCATGTATGTATGTGGACGAAAAGTAGTGTTCAGCAGGTTAATGACATCCTTTTGTAGTTGACTAGGTGGAGGACTTGTCAAACTAGTTCGTATGTATATGCAGGTTTGGAGGGTCAGTTTAACCGCTGGAATTCCGAGAGATGTTCCCGAATAGCCGTCCAAATTGGTTTATTTTCTGACGCACGGTTGGCATAACGTGCTGCTACTTCAGGTCGACGGCATATAGCGTCATAGCACAATGATGCGGCAAAACAGGCTCGTTGAAATACCTCGTATAACTGTGCATCGCTTGGACATATGTAGGCCACTGTGTTGGGAAATACCCTGACACACTTACATTCTCGGATCCTGCCAAAGAAGGGCGGTTTCCCAGCATCACAGGACAGGAAAGTCATTGAAGAAACGGTTTGCCGCCATTGCATGCTGCCACCAACAGCTGTGAACAATCAATATGCCGTTTTATACGGAACTGACTCGCAGTGGCGAGAATACCAATTCTGAAGCATTAACGACCCTTGCCAAATAGAGAACTGTCGTAAAAGATTTTATGATACATCAGAGATCCCATTTCGAGTAAGGATCAACAAAGCTGAACTTCTTCTGCATGCGGAAAACATAAAGCATGTTTCAAGAATAATTTTCTTTCAGGGCTGCATCTTATTTAACCATTAGCACAGGAAAGAGTTGCATTCAGGCAAAACTTACTGGTTGACCGCAAGTTATCGGCACACATTTTCATTTATGTTTGGGATGGCCTTGGAATAAATACACGTAACTACACAACACAACAATTAAGATAAGTTAGCTGTTGGACGTTTGTTGGCCCAAATACCACGTGCACGTGACACAGCAAGATTTGATGACTCATCTACGATAGCACGTGACATGACGAACTTTGTTTGTTCGAGCTGATTTGGAACTTTGCATCAAGGAAGACGGGCAGATTCAAGGGAACAAGAAACGTTTGGATAGCTGATCAATGTCCGAATTTTACACCCTAAGTTGCTCTTCCTAGCATGTTGGCAGGCCCTAAAATTTTCCAGAACTTCCTGATGTGGGGATTCCTATGTGATGTCAATAGATATTGACTGGGAGCGTGCCACCTCGGGTCCAGATGGCGAGCTTCTGGCGGAGCGCATCCGCTCGTTCATACATGATAAGTTCCAACAGATGGTGCTCCCCCGGTTCATCCGTTCGGTGCAAGTCACTTCCTTCAATTTTGGAACGATACCTCCGGAGCTCGAAATCCGCGATCTCACTGATCCATTCCCAGATTTCTACGAGGATGGCGACGAAGATTTATCGGTTAGCTCTGAGGAACAATCTCCAATGCGGGAACAGGCTGATAGGTACAGGGAGAGGATAGATTCGTGGCAGACAAACTCACCAGGTAGCTTAGAGGGCCAGATGTCGGGAAGAATGGGCTTTGGTCATCCATTGCAGTTGGCTCCAGATGAGGACGGTTCCAGGCTCCATCCTCTTCGATCACCCATAAATCTCGGAGATATAAACCCATATCTATTCCCTAGATCTGGGACACCAGGTATACCAGGGGGGACGTCGAATTTGGGCTACTTTATGCCTCTGAGTGGCCTTTCAGGTTCCCAGGTACCGCTACGGGCTGTAACACGAGGCAATCCTTTTTCAGGCGGGTGGCCAGATTCGCCATTGGAGAATGAAAAGCGTATTGGTCATGGACAGGGGCCCCCTCGCCGACGATCAGAAGTTGATGTTGATGCAATCCAATCTCGACCTTCCACGGCGAATACTGGTAACACTCTATTGTCGCGTGGCTCGGTTAGCACTGGTGATCCTCGCCATTCCCATCCCTCACAGACATTGCTGGCCAATAATCCTGGTCAAGTCCCCGACGCCAATGACTCGCCTGTCAGCGCTGTCCCTCCTCTCAGCGGAACTCCCCCCCGTCGGATGCGCGAACAAAAAGCTGAAGATTTCCAAGTCTTCTGCCGAACAAAATATGCAGGCAATATCAGTCTTTCTTTGACCGCGGAGATTCTCCTCGACTACCCAATGCCCAGTTTCGTGGGCCTACCCTTGAAACTTAACATTACAGGTCTCACATTCGACGCGGTGGCGGTTCTTGCATATATTCGACGACGAATTCATTTCTGTTTTCTCTCTCCGGAAGATGCGGACGCTTTAATCGGGCCGGAAACTGGGGCCGGCGGTGGAGATACAATGGAACCAAACTCCCTGCGACGGAAAAATCTCAGTCTGCTCCGCAAAATTAGAGTAGAGAGCGAGATAGGAAGAAAGGAAAACGGCAAACAGGCATTGAAGAACGTGGGCAAAGTGGAGAAGTTTGTTCTCGAGCAGGTGCGCCGGATCTTCGAGGAGGAATTCGTATACCCAAGTTTCTGGACATTTCTTGTTTGAGACCTTCATCCTTGTTTGGGACATCATGATTACTTCTGGGATTGTATTATATTCGCTCCCATGTCCTCAATTCATATTTAACACAGTTTATCCCGAATTGGCACATCGTTACCGGCACACGGCTTAGCACTCATGTATTAATGGAACAATCCTAAAGTTCGTGGTGAAAATTGGAATAACAGTTTTCTCAGACGGGGACAGAGGGAATATTATCATATGGATGCTGAATTTTATGAAAGGAGAGAGCCTATATATGAATTCTACCTCTGAATCTGACAATTGATTCGCACTCCATGCATCCCATAATCGCGTATGCGAATCGATAAAAAGGTTACCTAACTGATCGCTTTCGTATAAATATCTCAAAAAATATCACTACTTCTTCGTCTCTCCAACCGACATACCCGCCATCATTTCGCTGCCCAGCAAGACCAGGGCCGTCACGAGAACGGCATCCGCGGGGAAAAAATGTCAAACTCTGAAGCCAGCCCTTAACCACTGCCTCTCTTCTGCCACGTTTTGGAATGCAGTAAAACTTAGCAAGCACAAAAAGGCATTCCCTTCATATCATTTACCGCTCTTTTTTCGGGGTGGGATCCACGTTGCGTTGTGAAATCTGATCACTCAAATTGGCATATTCCCGCGACAAGCCTTCAGACTGCTTCTTCAGAGCCTCGATGTCTCTCTCGCGAGCCTCAAGTTCCTTTCGCAAACGGCCAATTTCACCCGCCTTGCCCGCCTCTGTCAATTTGACCGATTCCTTGCCGCCAGAATTCTTGTCATCTTCATACAGCTTAACTTTATCCTCTAGACGTAGAACTTCGAGAATCATGATGTACGTGCGGTTGAGGATGAGGGAGAGGAATAGGGTGAAGCCGCAGAGGTACATATTGCGCTGGGAGTAGAATTTGCGCGCCTGGACTTCCATTCGCTCGGAGCCTAAGGCAGCAGTTCTGCGACTTGGAGAAAAAAGCAACCCATTAACCACGGGTTCACCTTTGGAGAAAAAATATTGTGGGAGATTCTGAAAAGGAACCGTATATCTTGATACCTACCCCGCTCCACCCAGTTCTTTTGAATAGGACGATAATTCCATCTGCACGCGGTAGACTCTATTGACGCTGTCAATGAAGAGGATAAGGATAAAGATGAAGGTAATCTTGCCACGCGCATGTTATGTCAATTCCTGGTATTTTCTCTTGCAGTGCAGGGCAACGGATTGGAAGAGATGGCAAAACGGTCGTACCTTCATGCCATATTGGAGCTTCGCTATGAGGGGGCTCTCGGAGATAAAAGTAAATAGTTTCCGTTTCACAGTGAACGGGAGTGGGATGATGAGGCCGACGAAAATGACCATCTCAACCACCAGGAGGAGGAAAACCTATATATCCGGTAACCATATATTAATACCTTGTTTGCTGAACGACAGCTTGAGTGATGCACCCATTCTTCATCAAGGAGACGCTACGCCAAACCATATTACTGAACCAACACGACACAGCCATACATGCGTCGAACTATGAAAGGTATACGTACAAGGCTGTAATAGAGTGTCATATTTGCGATTTCTTCAATGGACACCAGATAGCTTCTGTAGGGCGGGTATCTATTTGCACTGGCAGACTTCTGATAGGCAGAAGGAATGTTCTGCTTCGCGGTTAGCGACTCTCAGGTAAACACAACCTTGGAGAGGATGAATGAAGACCTGAAGGATGACGACGGAGTTCTTTATCCTTACAAAAACAAAAAAAAAAAAGATCCAAATCACAGAGAGGCTTGTGCTGGAGCTGCCTCTTTTATGAACGGTTTGGTGTTGATATTTGGTGTGGTGGCTTGAATGGAGTTGGAGTTGGGAGATTTTACAGCAAAACAAGCTTGCAAGGGAAAACAGACGTCATTCGGAGCTAATTGGCGGCCGGGCTACATGTGACTTGGCTTACCCTAACGGCCTTTCCACCAAGACACAATATTTCTTCTATTCCAGCCACGTACGCAGAGAGGATAAGGTGCAGAAGAAGCAGAACATATATATTCATTTATTGATGGTTGGTTCAAAGTGTTTGGTTGTTACGGAAAAGTAATGAACGAAGAGATGTGTCCAGAAATATAATGTATAAATCCAGAATATTCCATTTGTATATGCTCATTGGGTATTTACAACTGACATGGTCGCAAGGGTCAATGAAAGATATACATCCAGCTGCTGCTCCGTAGTCTAAATCAACCCTCAGCAACAATTTCATAGCTATTCGTCTTATGCTTCGGTTCGAATTGGAAGTCCTTATGCGCTGGACCCAGGAACATTTCCCTGTAGATAGGATATATCAAGTTAGCCAATCTGTCATCTGGGCAGCTCAAGTACAGGATACACTTACGAAATCTTGATCCAGTCTTTATAATTATCACTTCCAAGCAGCGTCTCCAATTCATTTCGACCCTTCCAGGCGGGTGGCCGATCCTGGATACTGGGAGGGAGATACTCCAACAGTCCCACGGGTATATACCGGTGCGTAAAACATAAGTACTCAAGCAAGAATCGCCGCGTGTTGCCAATACCATACTCATCGGAGCCCCATGCTTCAAGTCCATATTTCGCGAACTTCTCCACGAGCGCGAGCCGCTCTGTCGCTGACTTGTCGAGATACTGGCCCTTCTTGATCTCTTCGAAAATCCAAGGCTTCATCAGAGCGCCACGCGCAATCATGACCGTGTCAACGCCCGAATTCCGAATCCCGTTGAAATAATCTTCGTGGGAGTAGCAGTCACCGTTTCCGAGGAAGAATACTTTACCCGCAGATGACTGGTATCGCGCGTCGGCTTCTTTGGCGGTATCTGTTCCGCTATTGATTTGCTCGTTGAGTCGTTTGACTAGTGCTGCGCACTGGCCGATATACCCCCAGTCCGCCTGGCGTGAGTATCTCTGCTGGCGACTGCGTCCATGCAGAGTGATTGCAGCAACGCCCGCGGGTCCCCGTCCGATTTCGTGAGATTCGACGCCACCCAGGACCAGCCTCTCAATCAATTTCGTAGCGTTAGGATTTGAATCTTTAGTACCCATTCGGATTTTCGCCGTAATGGGGATCTCCCCGGATACGGCGTTCATACCCCGTAATATTTTCTCTAATTTCGAGGCATGGTCGAGAAGAGCCGATCCGGAACCTTCTCTGAAAACCATATCGATCGGACATCCGCAGTTCATGTCGATGACACGGAGCTGTGGACACAATGCCGTCAGCGCCTCAGTGGCTTTCAAAGCCACCCACGGTTTGTTTCCTGTGATCTGAGCTCCAAACTTAAGGTCACGAGAATTGTCGTAGTCTTTCACTATAGTCTGGTTTGGATTGACGGTTGGAGGTAACGTCTCGGATTCATGCGCTTTCATGAGTGCCCACTCGGATTTTGAGCCCTGCACTAAGTTCATGCTCATGGCCATTTCAGAGTAGGTGAGTTGGGCGCCCAGGTCAACGCAGAGGCGTCTGAAGGGTAGATTCCCTTGGGTTGTGAGCGGGGCCAGGACAGGGGTTTCCGGGCCAAAGTAAACTCGTCTCTTTTCCGAAGGGAGAAACGGAGGTTCCGTATATCGTGCCCTGTTGTCTTCCTTCTCATCTCTTAGATCGGAAGCATCCTGGCCATTTGGCTTTTCAGGCTCTGGAGCTGCTTCATCCTGATTTCGCCCGTGCAGGTTCTTTTCAACTTCTTTGGAGACCTTATCAAGCCAAGTAGTAAAGGAATCAGCCTTGGGGGTTTTGTATCTCTTCTTAGCAAGAGAGAGTTTATCCTCCGTCGAAACGACGTTAACTGCTCCATCAATTCCAATTCCGTTCTTTGAAGCCGGATTTTTCATTCGAGTGAAATCTTCAACCAGAACCAATTCCTTTCTACCATCCTTCGTTTCTCTTTCAGTCATATGAGATCCGACGAACCGACACTTCCAACCAGCAGGACATCTTCCCTTAGCCTCCCATACAGGGCAAACGCCGCCAAAAGCATCCAAATCTGCCCGTTTGTACTCCTTCAGATATTTCCGAATGTCGTGCTCGAATTTACAGGATGTTCCCCATGGACAAGGGTCCGGTGAGAATTCGGAATGATAGGCAACCGTTTGGCAAAGCTGCTTCTCATCCTGAGAACGTCCAAATTTGCGGTTAACATTTTGTCCCCCTTTCTTCGCACGCTTCGCCGTTGATTTGTTATCACTTGCTTGTTCGTGGTGTTTGGCGGCTTCAGCCGCATCGTCATCCGGAACAGTCCCCGGGGGAAGCTGGGTCGTGCCCGGAGAGATCTCAATGAGATATCTAATCGATTTGCGTCAGAAATACCCCGATATACTCTGTAGATGGAGGATTGAATGCTTGGAGGAGAGAGGATTCGATCCTAGCATCTGCAAGCTCACTCTTTTTTTATGGGCGCAACGCCTTTCTTCCTCTCAACTTTGTTCGTCAGGGTTGTTTGCGAGTCAGAAACCAACTGCTCATCCAACTTAATCCTCTTTGCTGGGGAATCTGCGTAGTCATCAGTGCGGGCGTATCCATTCGCCTTGCGAATTTCCCCGCCAGCACTCTCCGCCGAACCGGTACCGTTGGACTGCGTCGCATTGCCATCTGAAGGAGCTGGATCCATTGCAAATCCTCCTTTCCGTAAACTTTCGGCAATGGCTACCCTATAGAGCAGAGGATCCAGCGGGAGGTTCTAGTCAGTTTGCTCCTCGCCCAGCTGTGTTGGAATATAATAATGCCCATTCCATTTCTTCTATCGCTAGCTACTCTTGAACGTTTGAAAATTGGCGGGTTTCCAGTGGTGAAACGTTTACCCGAAATTTGCGCGGTAATATTCTGGGCCAATAAGAGCCCATGATTTCAAAAGCTAGTAATCTACCTCGTTTGTCTGGAGGCGAGGCAATACCCTTCTCAATACCGTCTCACCGCCCCAAAAGCCGGAGGCTTCCTGTGGCAAAAGGAGCCAATCAGAGCCCGTTAGAGCGCCCGGCAGAAACCAGATTGCCTAATCTAGCCTCGGCTCCAAGCCCTGAAGATCATTCAAGGTTGAAGTTATTATAGTTGTATTGCCGCCGGCAACACGCCCGCACTCTCGTTCGTTCGGTTGGAAGAGAGCTTGTTAAATGGACTAGTCGACTGATCATTCTGAATCCAACCTGTGCTGGAGCGAGCTATCGAGGGACTTCGGAGAATTGCAATGGACTGCTCTCCAAGCAGTGGCAACTGGCCGGCGGATATTCGTTTCTCCTGAACAATAGGAGAGCATAATTCACCCGAATAACCTGTGAATACCCAGCTACCCCGGGATTTGTTGACTAATAACTCCGTAGGCAAGGCCGGCTTGAAGAGTAATAAGTAGCCTTGGGAGATGCGCCACGATGTATGAGTCAATAAAAGATGTCACTCGAGCGTCATAGGGAGAGTAGCTCTTGTGTACAGCCAGGCGGCGACACATCTGTGCGACCAACCCGTGGACAATGAAATGAAATCGCAAGAGTAGTGCACTAGTTAGTTAATTAACTGGTTAATGACAAAAAGGCTCAGTAATGATCTTATCTGTGTTATCCCTGGTTGACCTGACCTTGTATTCGTTGTCACTCCGGTAAGTACAGCAGTTAGTATAACCACTCAGACAACCAATGTTTTCGCGCGAGCCACAAAGACACCGCTCTTGGGAAGACGAGCTAGGGAAGTATCGTGGGCAGCCATGGAACATTAATAGTAGCAAACAATAGTGAACAACTGGTTGTCAAATCCACAGTCGAATGTATGTCGATGGATTTCCGGAGAGGACGTGACTCCAAGATGCAAGTGGAACTTAATCCCTCGAATGACGACGGTCTCCATTTATCAATCTCCATATATCGATTCCAGAACACACTCCCAAAGCGAACAAAACAAACCCATGGTCCGCCGATCCAAAACACCGAGGTGCAGATCGAGGAGCTCGGCGATTTTCATTCAGCAAAGAGCCAAGGAAGCAAAACAAAGAATACGTTACCCGACTGCTCATATTGATCTGGCAGAGCCCACCTCTCTCCCCTGCCACACTGCCATCCATCGATCAGGACGATGATGCTGCTGGTCAGAGATGGTAAGCGAAAAAATCGGAGGTTTGCCGCAATGGATGCCTGCTCCCTTGACCGCCTCCTATCGATAACTCTCTACTACGCTCTGTCCTCTTAACCATGTAGGTGTGAATCATGGACACTTTCCCCGGGGCGTTTGGCGAATGGACGAATGCTATTGTGTCCTGTGGGGTCCATGCTGTCTGTCACTTAAGTTTATACGAGGCACTTGGGCCAGATGAAATCGAAATATGATGTGTTTCGCGGGATTGCTGGGAGGAAAAATATTTACGCGGAGTTCTTCGTCGATAGACTCGATGAGTAACATTTAACAGCATAGGCACTATTGTTTATTTATTTACTTACTATTTATTTATTTATTTATTTATTTATTATTTATTTATTTATTCATTCATTCATTCATTCATTCATTGTTGTTCACCTGGAAAGCCCACGGAAACCCACATATGTATACAACATTAAGCCAACTCGAGTGATTCCTGTCAGAACGATAATTTTCAGTATTGTTGCATCCCAGTCAGCTAATTTCCCAGTGAGTTAACTGGTATTGTCTCTCCTCGACACGCCATTCAAACTGGCAAAACAGACTCCTAGAACGATCCAGATATCCTGACATGTTCCCCCGGTCTGTAGCCAACTCCGTGAAATATCCGGTGCTGGTTATAAATCAGTAATGTAAGAATACACCTTGGCCTCGGCGCATATTCGGGCCCCAGACATCAGCGGTAAATTGTAATGTGTCAGTCGCTGTCCGCTGTCACAAGAACCATCATTCTGTGGTAGATTGAGTCTGGTTCTGGAGTTTAGTTCTCCGCCATCCATCCGTGATCTCATCCACTCCATCCATGGGCCCCAGTCGCTCCGCAGTTGGGTATGACTTCAGATATTAATTAGTTAAGCTCACCCCGAACCGCCATCAATCGCTAACTTAACCTTCAGGCCATTCCCCGACTTCTTCTCATCCCTTCTCATTATTGTTCATTGTCCAAGTGTCCGATAGAGACTGTGTCTACATCTGGTGCATTCCGAACATCAACAACATCCGATCCATCTTCTTGTTGTGTCTGTATTTAACTCCCCGACTCCCACTTGGCTTGTGTGGTAGTTTACCAAGGTAGTTAACAACCACCAAGCCCGCCTTTAAGTTGCCCCCATACAACCACCACAATCGCCCACGAATCCGAACAAACAACCACAACCCCCCCCCCCTCTCTCTCTCCCTCCTCCTTCTGCCCCCTCCTCTCCACACCCCATTTTCTTCCCTTCTCCCCCAAACCCAGAGAGTTGCAGCGCAATTCCATCTTATCCAATTCCCATTATCTCTCTAATGCCCCAGTTCCCCGACACCCCCCCTCCCCTTCATTTTTCTCCTCCTTCCAGCGACCACGACCGATCCTCGACTCGCGAATCAACCCCTATTAGCACTCCCGTTGGCTTTGGCATCTCCAAATCCCGCACCGCTGAGCGGGATCGAGACTTGTATTTCTCCTGGCACCGGAAGGCAGCAGATAACGCTACCTCTTCCGCAGAACCCGAACCCGATCTTGAAAACGACTCTTTTCCGCTCTTCCCTTCTTCCCCCACTTCCGATCCCCCTGTGCGAACCACCATGGAGGGCCCGACTCCCCCGATTAACATTGCCTCCCGGAACTCATCAGTTTCCCCGACTGCCCAGCAGGCTTCGAATCTAACGTCTGCTCTGCAACGAGCTTCAACGACTGACAGACTTGCGGTTTCTTCGACTACCGCAGCTCCTAGTTCCGCTGCATACAAAACAAATGTCGTCCGTAAGGATTCGATTGGCGCAAATATGGCGCAGTGGGGGAATGGCACGAAGCCCATAACAGTTGCTGGCTCCAACCGGGAGAAACAGCGCCGTGAGAGCTTAGCAGGCAGTTTGGTTGGAGGCATGAGCTGGGGAGGGGTATCGGTTGGCAGTTGGATTCGAGATGAGTATGTGTTTTAATTATTATTATTATTATTATTATTATTATTATTATTTTGATTTTATATCTTTTGAAGAAATAGCAAATCCACCGATTTACATGATGGATGCCATGATTTCCCCATCTTCTGCTGTTTAATTACTGTTAAATGAGTACACTGATTAATAGACCTGCTACAGTATTCTCATGACCGGAACTTCTCCCTTCACTTTTCAGTCTCCTTCATACCATTCTTCGTCTTACCTCCCAAAACTTGAAGCAAACTTCATGCGAGATTTCTCATGTTGTGGTGTCACACTTCCGTCTCTTCACGACTTGCTGCAGCATTATGAGGAAGCCCATGCTCAGAAAACTCCGCAACCACCGCAACGATCTGGACAGGGAGGACAAATGTCCATGACAGATAACCGATCCGGAGTTCCCGGAAGCGTTAGAAATCAAACGCCCCAAAATCAGCAATCAGCTACTAGTACTAATCAAAATCGAGGCATTTCGTCGCCAAGGCCGAATAAGAGTCAGCAACCGTCCAACCACTTGGCGTCCCCGTCTCCACAACATCCTCAGACGCAGCATGGCGGCTTCATATCTTCTCCAAACGGCCTTCCCGATCTCGATACAGTCGACGATATGGATATGGATATGGAAATGGAGGACCCCTTGGCAGATAGCGCTTTTCGAGACTCCCAACTACGAACCACTATACAAGGTAGATTTGGACAGCAGAATCAAGGACGCTTAACGCCACTCAACATAGGTATGCTTCAAGGGCACCAGGGGCTCCGGAGTTCACAGCCAGGCACGCCCGTTACCCCTGGGCGTCCTCTCCAAAATAATCCAACCGTATCCTCAGTCAATACCCCGACCCTCGTCACCCACCAGCTACAGCAGCAGCAGCAAAATTCTGAATACCGCGAAACTCCGGATTCTTCTACGCCAAGAACTCCCGCCGAATTCGAAGAGTCGATTATCGGAGAGTTTGGAGACATATCAATGCAAGGCCAAGCTCAATTTTCCGGATATGGAGGAAACGATATGTTGAATCTCTGTATCGACGAGCCAGCGAAACGATTATTCAGCCCAACCGGTGGGTTCAATAAGCAACAGAATATGCTGAACAGGCTAGGGAACCAACCATACGGACCCAATAGCCAAATTGCCCAACGGATTCGAGAACAACAAATGCGTGCGGGCGTCCCAGACACCACCCTTGGGATGATGCCCAATGAAGAACCCAAACCATTCCGATGTCCCGTTATAGGATGCGAGAAAGCATATAAGAACCAGAATGGCCTGAAATATCACAAGGCGGTAAGTGTACAATCCCCAAAATAATCCAGTCCTTTTTTGTATTTCCATTTTCTAACCATAAATCGTGGTATTTTCCTTCCCCCCGCCCGGAAATATAGCACGGTCACAATAACCAACAGCTCCACGACAACGCGGACGGTACCTTCTCAATCGTCAATCCTGAAACATGCACTCCTTACCCAGGAACCCTAGGCATGGAAAAGGAAAAGCCGTTCCGCTGCGAAGTGTGCGGTAAACGATACAAGAATCTCAACGGCCTAAAGTACCACAGATCGCACTCACCGCCCTGCAACCCAGAACTGCAACTCGCGGCTGGTCGAAACCTTGGCGTGGGTGGAGTGATGCAAGGACAAAATATTAACGTCGCCGGAGCTGGCCTCCCTGGTATTGGCGAGGAGGGCCTTTGATGTTAATGCAAAACCGTCCCAAAAAAAGCCAATCTAAAAGCGGAAATCAAAAGGCAAAAGAGTCCCTACCTCTCCCCTGCCACTGACTCATCGGGGGGGGGGGGGGGGGTGTGGAAGATTGGGGTCTTCTTTTCTTTGTGTCTTTGACAAAAAAAGAATTTTTTTTTTTTTTTTTTTTTTTTTTTTAGTTTTTTATATTTACTTCTCTTCATCCCATCGTTTTATCTTTGCCTTGGGTTTAATTCTCACGCCACCGACTTTATTTTTGGTTGACGTCTCTCACTTTTTGGGTACCATTTGCATTTCAAACAAGGGGCCATCTATTATTTACTATCTTATATTCCCTTACGGCCAACAAAAAGCCTACAGCCAGCTATTTTTTCATCCCTTTTTTGCATCCTTTTTTTATTTTGGTTCCTGTGTCTATTTTCTATATTGTCTAGGTGTTTATTCTATTGTCTCTCTATGTTTTCCATGGCCTCTTCACTCATCGATTCTTTTTTCCCCTTCAAACTTATACATAAGTTCATACCTTACATACCTTCTTTTTTTTTTTTTTTTTTTTTTTTTTATTTATTTATTTATTTATTTATTTATTTGATATTTTGTATTCAAGTGGCAGTCTTCCAACGGTTTTCATGGTCAGCTATAGGCAAATAGACGTGTATTCTTCCTCATCTTTTCGCTTTAACTAGCTTCTGTTGTGATTATTTTGCTAAAATAAAAATTTGCCTTCTAGTTTATCTTTTGTTCGAGTATAATTATTATCAAAAGTATTCGGTTTATCTTTTTGATGTTTCTAATATGTTTCTTTTTCTTGGCTGGTGCAACTCGCAGCTCGTCAAAAGCGGATCTTGTTCGTTCCCCTTGGCTTTTTGGCTGTATGTGTTTCTAGAATTGGTGTTTTTTGACTGCCTTTCTCCCTTGCATCTTCGATAACTGAAGGTGTCAATTTTTTGTTCTGTGTTTTCTTCTGTCTGATCAAGTTGTTTTCCATTTATTGCCTTGGGTATATATGACACGATTATGTATCTTCGCGTAACTATCAATTTAATTTGATCTGTCTACCCACGTAAATTTGGCGATGTAACTTATCGGCATCATCATCTCTAGGAAGCCCAATTGTTTCCTGTCCATACATTAATAACAGCTCTTTAACCCAAGAACGGACAAACCATTCCAAAATTTAAAGAAGCAAAGAATATAAAGAGAGCTAAGTCGTCCACATCCCACGGGCAACACGATTTCCTCGCCCAACTTTCCTTGTTCCGCTTGCCCCCAAGCCGTGGGCCACGGTTGGCCTCGCCAGAAGCAACACAACCGAACCCAACCACACCCTTCCCTTGCTTCGAAGGAAATCGAAGGCTGAAAAGTAACAAATCGGTCGCAGTACGTGGCATGTTGCAAGGGAAGCCCAAGTGACGGCTGGACTGATTCGAGAGAACTCTCCATCCTCATAGGGGTGCATATTGGGGGCTAGCCATCTAGTTCCCGTCCCCGTGGCTGTTTTCGGTTGGATGCAGTTGGTTAACTTCGCTTTGGAGGCCCGCTCCAGGCTAATGTATCAACGCCCGCCAAGATGGTGGTTGGTTTAACTAACTATTAATTAGTAGTTAGGATTTGGGGAGAGAGGGAATAGACTGCTGGCGATTGGGCGGGCCTTTTTGCCAGGTTGTTCTAACAGGATTAAGAACAGATCGATAGATAGCTCAATGATTGAATACTTTTTCGATTTTCAACCCTGCCCGAAAACCTAGTTTAAAGTGGTTATCTTAACGAGCATCTTCAATTGTCAATTTCGACTCCGATTCCAATCACAGGGTATTCATTTAAAGGAGAAAATATCAAAAAAAAGAAAGAAATTAAATCTACACTACATAGTTTCAAGCTCACTTCCTATTATATTCGTCTTGTTCATACAGCATGGTATGACAAAAATGGAAGAACACAGATTTAAAAATGAAGATGAATTTATTGGGGAAAGAGGGGAAGACGGGACGGGACTTAAGAAAATAGGAGGTCAACTTAAGATAACAACCATGAAGTTCAAATTTCACCACGGCTTGTGAGACAAAAAAAATATCATGGCAGCAGAGTATTTTTATCCTTGTTCTCAGGTTTAATAACAACTTAAAATCGATGATGTTTTGTTGAGCTTAAAACACATACCAAATGGCATGGATGAGACGCAGGGATAGGTAGGAGATACGGGAAAAGAAACGCTGCAAAACATGCTCTCTAATCAAAAAAGCGAAACAAGAAGCCTAGCCAAATGAAATCATTGTGCTTCGAAGATCCAGAGTATGGATTGGAAGATGGTTTAGAGAAGGGGGGGGAAATGGAGGGGAAAAAGGAGGTAGAACAGTTCAAGGGCTCATATGGCAATTCATCAGGGCAACATGGAGAGCAAAAGTACAGAAACAAGAACTGGAATGTCAAAAATACATAGTTGAAGGAAATCAGATAATACATGACGTGTGGCTTCTAGCTTTCGAAGTAATCATTTGTATGGATGAATTTAATATGTTGATTGGTATTGGATGGATGGATGGATGGATGGATGGATTGTTTCTTTGGAGAGTGTGTTTCCTTCAGACGAAAAGGAAATGGGTGTGTTGGTAGATAGAGGGTATTCTGATGATGGAGGGAGTCAAAGAGTTTGCAGGGCGCATGCCAAAAATCCTCAAGAGCTGACGTTATCAGGAGTGGAAGGTCTAGTCTAATACCACTCAAACTCGCCGTTGCCCTTATGAAACACATACCTTCAAAGAAATCAATATCAGCCACCGCATATAGACGGAAGCAAGAAATGGCTAAAAGAGAATTTAAAGAGTTGTAGTTAAACTTACTCTTTCCCGCCAGACGTCAGAATCCCATCCTTAAGCGTGCACTTCCATTTACTCTTGACGCGCTGAACCTTATCATATGTGCACAGCATGACTTGTCCAACTGCATCATCGCCATCATTGGAGTCATCAAGCAGGTCGTCCGGGTCATCCAGATCAGAGTTGATGGCGTCCTCATCCTCCTCGCCCCGCGCGTTGCCATTATAGTCACCCACCCCGTCATAGGGAGCTGGGCCAGATGCTGTGATAGTAACTGTGGGGTTGGCGGATGGAGAGGCAGAAGCGGGATCCAATCCCTCAGAGGCACTAGAGGGGTTAGTCATGAGATGAGCCTTGCGTTTTGTGCCCTTAGCAAAACTTGACTGTTCGCTCAGGGGTGCTAGAAGACCACCGGCTTCAAGTTGTAGTCCCCGGGATTCTACGTAGGAACGGAGAGAGTCGTCAAATTGACCCTTGTCCTTTGCTGCAGCTTCCCTCCTGCGGGAAACTTCGGCTTTCCATTCATATAATGAATCGCCAGCGCCGTCAGTTTGTGAATTGTTCACTAGGGGTCTCTGCTGCTGCTGTTGCTGCTGTGGTGGTGGTTGCTGCTGGGCGGGGTTCTGATATTGTTGAGGTTGTTGAACTGGCTTTTGACCATGGGTGAAAGAACCTGCCACACCGGGGAGTTTCTGTGCTCCCGGAAGTGACAATGCAGCAGCTTGCGACTGTGCTTGTAGCTGATGGACTTGGTTAGCAGCCGCCGCTCCATATCTCTGATGCAACGCATTTGCAGCACGCTGCTGTGCGAGAGTTGATGGGTTCACCGGAGGCAGGCCTGAGGGAGTAGGTTGATACCCGGATTCTGTTTTGACACCAACTTCGGTGACTGAGGATTCAGCTGTTGGAGAAGAGACCTGTAAAGGTAGCTGCTGCTGCTGCTGCTGCTGCTGCTGCTGGGGTTGCTGCTGGGGTTGCTGCTGGGGTTGTTGGGAAAATTGATTGGTTTGAGGTGGTGGGGTCGCGGTCATAGGGTCATTGGAGGGGACCGTGACAGGGGCAGCAGGAATAGGGGTCTGTGGTTGTTGTGGATGCTGAGGTTGCGGCGGTTGTTGAGAGGCAGGTGGGGCAGGCTGGGGAGCAGGATCCCAGGGAAAGTGGGCAACCCCAAGTGAGGACAGTTTCTTCCGCCATCCCTGGGGGGCATAACCTGTATTAGCATCAAGCAGATGATTGGAAACAATTAAACGAACGAACTAAAAATCGCCACACAAAGTCCGTCTGCAAGCATCAAACGTTGTACTCGGTCTCGTAGCACCATGGGGGCCATATCTGCGGGCCCGTGGGAAAAGTAAAGGCGGTAACGGGGAGCACAAGGCGGGAACGGCGGATGCTTAGTCATGGCGCGAGGGTTATTGCCGAGACGCGAGTCGCACAGCCAAGCGAGCAGCCAGCCAGGGTGACTCGCGAGTGGCTCAGCGCGACCCGGAGTAACCCAGAGTAACCCCGGGCTAACCCAGAGTAACCTCGAGTTAACCCAGCTACCCGGCCCAGCGACCCAGAGTGGCCCAGAGTGACCCCAGCATAAAAGCTGGCCTGGATTCCCTTTAAGCAGTCCTTCATCCCCCTTCCCCCCTGGGGGCGCAAGAAAAAACCCCGCGCCTCGGTTGCCACTCTGGGAATCTCACTCGAAGCGGGCACCCCAACAACAACAACAACAACAACAACAACAACAACAACGCAAATATATCATCGCCTGTCCAGCTGCCATCTCTTTGGCTGCTTGCTGAGGAATAGCAGCAAAAGGGAAAATAAAAAGTCTGCTAACCTTTCTTAGATCTTCCAGTGTCTGCTGGTCCACACCGCCCTCTTCAAAGTCAATCTGGGACAAGTCGCATACTTCCTGAATAACCCGATCAAACACAACGCCCTATTATCGACATGACAGATACGTGAGCCCCAAATTCGCTCCGGATCGATATATGATATAGCGGAGGGGAGTTGGGATGGATATTCAGCACCAACAACGCCTCGCCTGACTTACCACCTGCTGGTTTGACATCTTGCGATATATAGGATGGCAAAGGTGAAGAAGAATGGGAAAGAAAAAAAAAAAAAAAAAAAAAAAAAAAAAAAAAAAGAGGAAACGAGATTTGAAAGAAAACCAAAATACGGATCAAAATTTGATACTGCTTAAAGGATGGGTTCAGCTGAGGTAGAGCACGTCCTCTGGCGCAAGAGGTTGTACCTATGGTTTTTTGGTTTTTGTGTTGTTGAATGATGCCACCTAACAAAGCTTCAGCTCAGCTCCCATGCGCCGTTGGGAGAACTGACCGATTCGACTGAAACCTGCCACTACCTATCCACGACGCTTTTGTAAAACCGGACACAGTAAATATCACTTTGACTTTTTAGACCTGCTGTACAATTCTATGGGGTAATTTTGAGTGTTCTGGGTGCTGTAGGACCCTGTTGTCGCGGATTTTCTCAGACGGCTGGCTGCTGGGGTCGGATGGTGAAGAAGGGAGAAATTGTATTTATAGTGGAAAATCTATCACCCACCACCTGATTAGTCAGCACACCTAGACTCTGCCATCCATGGAATGACTTCACTTGGTTCAGATGGTATTATTCTAACACCATGACAATTCCCATGTGCCAACTTCTCCAATTGCCTTTTTTACGTTCTCGTCATCCATCTATTGATTCCTCTTGCAGAAGATTTTGGTGCTTCTAGTTTCTGCTGTGTCTCCATGGTTGGTTTAGTAGAATGCCGCTTCTCAGTAGATTCATACATAGAACACGAACTTCAATGCGCTGTCGATAAGCCAGAAGAAAAGGATTTTGTTGTTCTCATGGTGTCTATGGTGCTCCATACATCCTGGCTTCTTTTAAAGATTGACCGATACCTAGTGTACCTTCTAAAAGAACACCGAAAGGCAAATCGAAGAACATTTTTCCGAAAGCGAAGCAAGGTGATCCGGAAGGGAGAGGTAACAATCAAACTGCATTGATAAACTCGGAGCAATCAACAAAAGCTAGAATAAAGAGAGGAACTCAAAAACCCAAACCGAAAACTAATTATACCAATCTGGTGGAAGAAAGAAGAACGAGGGAGAAGAACGCCCTGCTCAGAATGCTGAGTCCACGCTTTTGACCCCCGGCCCCACGGCCAAGCAGAAGCAGAGCAGCTGAGAATGAAAAACGCCCTGCGCATTGCAATACTGATACTCTGAGTGATGCAGAACGACTTGAGTAGACAAAACACGTCCCATCAGAAATGACACATTAATATCGATTACCGAATGGTCATCTGCTTAGCCATCTGGCTACCTTTGGATCCAACAGCTCCCTCCCGTGACGCGGCAGCAACGGTGCCTGCCTTGCGCTCAAAAACCTTCCAGAATTTCAGACTTTCGTCGGCAGCTAGGAAAAAGGAAAGTGTTAGCACGCAGCAAGGGGGAAAAAAGAGGTGTGACTTTAGGGTCCTTGGAGATTAAGACATACCAGCAGTGGCCAGCATCTGACCGTCAGGGCTGAGGCAGCTGTGGAGCACACGGGTTTCGTGTGCGGGAATTTCAACATTGCGGACAAGGGATGGGTAGCTCCAGATGCTCAGGGAGTTATCTGGGAATCCGCTGGAGCTGACGAGCTCGCGGTAGTGGTTGCTCCACCGCAGGCTGGTAACTTGGGAGCCGGTGTCGATGCTGTTGGTACGTGCGCCAGTGGTGGTGTTCCAGAAGTGGATGTGGCGATCGAAGGATCCTCCTCCACTGGCGAGGAGGTTCAATTGCCATGGGCACCAGCTGAGAGCCTTGACGGCAGCACGGTGGTTGGTCTTGGTGAACTTGGGAGCGCTGAGAGATCGGGAGTCCCAGATGGAAACGAGGTTATCATTGCCACCGGTCGCCAGTTGGGCACCGTCGGAGCGCCATTCGAGACCACAGACTTCAGAGGTGTGAGAGACAAGCTCAGCGGTCTTGTGCTGGGCGATGCGAACGTCGTGGTTGAAAACGAGACCACTTCTTGCACCAGTGGACAGAATATGCTTGGACCACCCCATAACTCCAACACGGGTTTCATGGCCGAACATGCTCCGCAACTTGGTACCCTCTTCAACATCCCAAATTTGGACCTCACCGGAGCTGAGGCCAACGCCAACGTAGGCTCCATCACCACTCCATTTCACGCTGCTTACATAAGTGTCGGGTGAGGTTTCGAGCAGGCAGTCGACAGAGCCACTTTCCGCAGACCAGACATAGACATTGCGTTCGAGGCCAATCGCAACCTGGTTACCCGAACTCCAATCCAAAAGATTGAGGTAATAGTCATCAACAAGGCCGGGGGCATCTAGAACACGCTCTGGGGCTGTCTGCACTCGTCGTCGGAACTGGGCGGATTGAGCGTTGGCCGGCTTGAGGGGCCGGTTGTATTGGGAGCGGAGATCAATGGGTTTAGATGATTCTGGTGGAGGGGGCTTGAACGAGAGAATGCGAGTGTTCAAGGAAATGTCACAGGCGGACGCAAGGGTTGACTTGTATGCAACAGCATCTGGCGCTGGACGAGTGTAAGAAGTCGTGTTGTCGTTGTCTTCGAGGCCAAGATTCTCTAATGCGCTCGCGATATCGTCATCGTCGCTGCGGCTTCCAATATTAAAAGCACTAGCGGCATTAGCTAGTACTGTGGATCCTTCACTAGACTTGGGGCGTTGGTGTTCATCGGGCTTGGCGGCCCCCGCGGTAGCAAGGCCTTCACTGGTGGTCCGGTTTGGAATGAAGCGGTCCGCAGTATTGTGAGGAAGTCGAATGGTTGTCTTCGTGGCTCTTGAAGACCGGATTTCCCTCTTCTTTGATGGTGTTTGTCCAGCGGCTGGACCAGTCCCGGTCAAGGACCAATCAGAAACCGCCAATTCCAGGTGACGGGGAGAGTTTCTGCCTTTGGCAATGTTGGATTTGGGGGAATCTCGGTGTGTCCCTCTTGATACTGTTCTTGATACAGATTTGGCGAAGTGTGAAGAAAGGTTGCCACCATAAATTGACTGAGAAGCCACGCGCGGGATCTCTGAAGATTGCTTTGGTGGGGTGAAGGGAGAGGATTTGTTCGACACGTTCGTCGCCAAACTGACCGTTCTGGACCTTGGCGACGGTGTCAGGGGCATGCGGCCACCAGCTGTCTTGGAGGAGAAGAGACCATGATGAGTCTTCAACGGTGTTGATACGGAAACCGTTGCCATTGTAAGTAAATGTGAATGACTTATGTTGAAACGAAAGCAAATAGACAATACAATGGGACAATCCAAAGTTTCGACCAGAATCTTCGTGGCTGTGATGTTTGGAAATGAAAAAAAAAGAGAACAAAGGAGAAGAGGGGAAAAAAAAAAATTCTGGACTTTGCAGAGAAGCGTATGCTCAAACAAGGGGTGATCAGGTCCGAAATGGAGGATGATCTAATAAACTTGGAATAGCTATGCTCAACAAAGATACAAAGTACTGGATGCGATAGATGCAGGGGATAGAGAAGTAGAGGATGCAAAAGTAAGCGTATAGGTTATGGAAGAGGGAGAGGGTAAAAAGGAGGTTGATGTTGAATGGAAGAAGAAGAATTGAAGCACGACGTTGATCCCCGCTGCAAATAAATATTTACACCCACTTAGCGCCATTTGATCTCTACAGCAACGGCCGCTGAGATACACTATACTATATTTGGGTTAGCGTCTTGGAGCTAATTTGCCAGTGCCAAGGCTTAGTCTAAGTTTTGCCAAGCCTTCCCTTTTGGAAATAGCGTCGGAATCATCTGCTCATCATTGCAGAGCCGCAACCGCCAACCACTTCCTCTTAACTGGACGACATCACTACGTCTTGGCCTCCAACGTCTCAAATTACCCATATCGTGCAATGGGAATGTCGTCGCAGAACCGTATGGCACTTTTGGAATCAGCTTGACCGCTTAACTCTTCTTCGTCAAGCTCCTGCGTTTTAACTTTCTGCCCCTGATGGCTCACGAACATTCAACACCGGCTGCTGGAGCTGCAAGTGGATCCTATTCGGCACAGCATGGAGGTAATGGTGTTGGTGGTGGCAGCAGCTGGGGTGGCTCTTCTACATTAACCTCCTCTAATTTAACGCCAGTCTCGTCGCTGTTGTCGCCCTCAGCGGCACAAGCCACCAACTCCTATCTTATGCCCACCAGCCATCCTACGGCCCGCCGTGGTAGTGGTGATAGCTATCGTCCTGCAGTGAAGAAGTCCAACGGACAACTCCCTGCCTGTCTGGTAAATGCTTCGGTAACCTACTGTGGAAACAACCAAATTTATGCATTTGGAGGCTTCGATCAGTACACAGACGAAGGTCAGAGAGAGCTTCTGAAGTCTACAAACTCTTTTCGGGAGCGTTACTGATTTTAACCTATCCAGTTTACAATCATGTCCTCCGGCTGGATCTTACGGCCCTCAAGTGGACTTTGGTCGATAATTATGGAGACATCCCTGGTGTTCGGATGGGTTTGTTGTCTTCTTTTTAATTTTATGGTTCATTGCTATCCAAGCTGACGAGATACACATACAGGCCATACAGCGTCTCTGTACCAAGGCAATAAACTTATTGTGTTTGGCGGCGAGAATGAACACCATGAGTATCTCTCTGATGTGGTTATTCTCGATATTGCCACATCCACGTGGGCATCCCCCGACATTCGAGGACCAATCCCTCGCGGAAGAGCTCGACATGCCTCGGTGGTTTACGAGGATAAACTTTTTGTTGTTGGAGGAATAACTGGTGAAACCAATTTTATCCTCGACGATATATGCTATCTCGACTTGAAAACCTGGACTTGGTCCCGTTCGTGGAGTTTTGTTGCTCGATTCGATCACACCGCGTGGATCTGGGGAGGCCGCCTTTGGGTTTTCGGGGGTCTTGGTTCGGATATGGAGCGTGGCACCGATCTTTGGTGGTTGGACTTGAAAGGCTGCCCGTCTTTCGGCATGTCATCCTCTCAAGGTACCGTCGAATCCCTAGGAACGCTCGATAGAATGACTGACAGCCCAGGAGCCCAATATAGTCCTGCCACCGTGCAAGGACGTCCCAGCGGCTATGCTGCCAATTCAGCTAGCGTGCAGGTAAGAGCCTTCAACCGCCGAAAACTCACTGCTCCCGGGGCGATTTCTTCCCTCAAGTTCCGCTCTGGTCCCCATGTACCAACGCTTCTTTCCGGAACCCACTTCCATGTTTATTCCTCTGGCGTTCTTCTTGACCTAGTCACCCCGTCCGAGACCGTTCGACCTTGGGATTGCAATCTGGCGTCTTTGGAGCTCGATTCTCTGAGGTGGCAGCGTCTGGCAGATGGACCGGAGATCTTCAAATCAGGATACCGCTGGCATTATTGTACTCTTAACGAAGACGGTACGAAAGCCTGGCTACTTGGATGTAGCCTTGATGTGACAAATGGAACTGGTATTGGTGACGAAAATCGTTTGAACCAAGTGCTTCCCATTGATCTTGAGCGGTATGGTCTGCTAGGGAATGACCTCGCGTTTGAGAATTCAGAGCACGCTAGAATACTTGCGCCGGAGCGACAGGAATCTCCCCGCTGCACGGGGCTTGGCACTGACCTAATTGCTGTATTCGACCAACCTCCTGAAAATGGTAGCGGAACTGACTTTATCATTACCGCTGAGCGCGATGACCTTAATTACTCAGAATCTAGTGATTCATCAACCGTGTCGCCCTCTTCCCAAAATGAAGCCATCTTTGTTCCAAACAGCGCCTGCACCTCTCAGCCAATCCACGTTCACAGGATCATCCTACAAGCTCGGTGGCCGCACTTTAAACGTCTATATTCTGCTCAAATGGCGGAATATCATACCAAAAGAATGCACATCCCTGAGCCATATTCTTTCGTCCGAGCATTCCTTTACTACCTATACACTGACAGCATTGCGGGCCATCCAGAGTACTGCTCTGACATTATTGAAGTGGCTGGAATGCTGGTAATGGCTAACCTCTACGACATGCCTAAACTCCGGCTATTGTGCGTTAATCGACTCAGTCGGGAGCTGGACGTCAATAATGCTGCAATTATCTGGGATCGTGCTGGAAGGACGAATGAGGAATGGCTGAAGCGTCGTGCTGCCGTGTTCTGCCTTGCGAACTGGGGTCGCATTGTCAGAACTGAGGGATTCCGCAGTCTAAGCAGGCAGAGCTTGATGGAACTATGCGAAGTAGTGGATATGGAGGGGCGAGTGATTCCTGGACATGAACTTGAGTTAGCTGGCGAGTTGGATGCGTTTGGTTCAGGTGGGGATAATAAACGAAGTCGTGTTGTGGTTGGTAGTACGCCTGGCCCGGGGATGGAGGACCTTGAGGATGGCGATGGAGATGAAGATGATGGCATGGAGCTGTCGTGAATACTGAGGACGGAAAAATTTTAGAATATAACCTACGAGTCAACGATGGATGCCCGTGCATGTATTGTATTATTACTTTTGTGCTTAATGCTGAACCTTGACGACTGCATGCATATGGGGCGCGGGGAAGCGGGGACTGGTTTCATGTGCTTTCTCCAATTTTGATTCATGGTCCCTTTCTTTTCTTTTCCTTTCCTTTCTTTTTTAATGCATTCACAACATATTTGTCTGCTTTATACTGCACCCCCATAGATTACAACGGAGGAGGTAGATATCCTTCTTATTACGATAGTGAACGGCCTTCTCATCACATTTCTAGCGCTTGGATCTGTCTTTATTATTTAGTCTTGCCCTTTCCCGTAGATTGTTGTAATCGGCCGACCACCAGCCACCGGGACTTACTGACAGAACCTTTCCGGACCGTCGTCCTCCACGAAAAATAGT
Organism: Paracoccidioides lutzii; assembly: GCF_000150705.2. Classification (NCBI taxonomy): domain Eukaryota; kingdom Fungi; phylum Ascomycota; class Eurotiomycetes; order Onygenales; family Ajellomycetaceae; genus Paracoccidioides; species Paracoccidioides lutzii. The sequence continues at coordinate 545,743 of NW_015440960.1, read as the reverse complement.
AAGCGACAAATGCATTGGGGAAACTTAGTTTATTCACCTGTGACAACAGAAATAAAGGACCGCTTGTGTAATTCAAATGTTTCAGAGACCACTATTCCTTTCTCCCTGATTGGTAAGGACATTGTATGTAGTTATGAATATGACTTATATTGTTACAGTTCTAAGTGATACTGAGTAGAAAGAAAATTACGTTATATTCATGATACGTATTAATGGAGTTCTCACTCAATATACTGGAGTGTTCATTCGAAAACAGAAACTCGGGAATCTGGTTGGCCGGCGATATCTACACAGTTGGAACTTGAATCCAGCAATCAATCAGTCATTGCGGAGAAATGTACATTCAATCTAGTGAGTGAGCGAGTTTCTCCGGGAATGGAGGGCTCTTACCTTGATTAGGATATTGCTTTTCATATACCTCACCGGTGTGAGCCGTCCGAAACTGGATAAATTGTTTATGACGTCGGTTACATATTCGGCTTATCCACGACAAATAAATTTCGTAATTCTCAGGTCCATTGCTGGGTGTCTTTGTCGAACCCGATGATATCCAGCTCAACATTCAAACTTTTGAGCATCATATCCATCGTAAAGCTCTGAGACGAAAATATTAGTCGTTAGATATACCATATGGAGAAAATTGAAGAAGATGGAACACAAGGTTAAAAGGAAGAATCAGCAGACCTCATCCTCGTCCCCTAACTCATTATTCCCACCACCATGCCCTCCACCTACATTTTCACTATCCGTTTCCATTTCCGCCTTTTTCCTTTCCACCTCCTCATCCCATTCACTCTCCAAATCCTCCCCATCTCCAACAGCACGAACATCTTCATCCCATCTCGCCCTCTTCTCCTGTGCCTGCCTCATCCTCTCCTTCCACCCTTTAACGCCGCCCATCCTCTCCACCCTCTCCTCAGCACTGACAAACAACTCTTCCGCCGCCTCTCGGCTCGCTGCTTTCCACTTGGCAATCAGCACTTCAAGCTCCGCGTCTTGTCCTGACTGTTCAACTTTCAGCGCTTGGTTGACTGAATCGAGTTCTGCGCGCAGGGTTATAAGACGAGTTGTCAGGGCAGAGTGTTTCTTTTGGAGGGTGATGAGCTCTGATGGCACACTTGGTGATGATGGTGACGCTGTTGGCGGCGGAGCTGGTGGGATTGTGGTAGGTTTTTTAATAACTTCGGAATGGGTACGGGAGGAGTGCTTGTCGGATGCATTGGGAGAATTGGGAGCATCAGTTGCAGCTTTCGGATCTGACTCCGTGTCTTTCTTTCCGCCATTGTCTGTGGATGTGCTTTCAAGTTGTTTGCGGAGAGGTGATTTAAAAGGTTTGAAGAGTGTAGACGTAGCTTGGTCGATTCGACGGCGTTTGGCAGCTTGGTAGGACATATTTGACGTGAAGGAGTAACGAGCACGTAACTTGTAATGGATATCAGCTACGGACGCAAGCTTCTACACTTTGTATATCTGTAATAAATACGCGGAATGCTGTAGCTACTTAAATGCAGTAATTGGGAATGTGTCAACTGCCTCATGTCGATCTGATAAGATAGAGCTTCTGGCACACGTGATACTATAATATCACCTGGAACGTCTGAAGCAACAGCAACAACAGACAGGGGAGTAGACTCTGCCCTGAACTTCTGAAATGCGGCGAGTTAAACATTATTCACAAGAATACATTTCAATAAGAAAATGCTCTTTTTTATCCGAGTTCCTGCCCATTATATAAATCGAGTCGAATACAAAAAAAAAAAAAAAAAAACCAAGGGCCATTTTAGTTAATGGCCGACCCCACCAGCAACCCAAGCTGCGAACTCGGGATCGTCAGGCTGGGGGAAAAGCCCTCTATCCTCTTGCCTTTGTTGTCTATCGACGGCACCTTCAGTCCCCGCAGGGTTATTCGCTGGTTGCCCTGTTCCATTCCTTGCCGGAGCTCTGCCATTGGCGGCAGCATTCTGGTTCTCCTGACGTCCACGTCGTAGAGCTCGCTGCTGCCGCACATACACGAGGATAACCAATATCACTGCTAACAAAAGGATAACGAAGCCATCAAAGAATTCGTCGTCAAAATCAATATCATACTCGTTGTAAAAATTCTTATCTTGGTCACTAATGACTTTTTCGTCCATGGCATCTGTCCCGGTTCCATCTTCGGAAAAGACGCCATCCAGATTATCAGGATTGGATTGACGTTTCAGTTTGTGTTTGTGGTAATCTTCGTTTTCCTCTTCGTCATAGGTGATGAAAGCTGTAATCCATTCCTTAAATGATCGGTGGGGTTTCGCATCTAGATGGTGCAGAAGGAAACTTGTCAATGGGACATGGACAAGGAACTCGACTCCAAGGATGCCCGGATAGGTAGGATGAACTGGAGTCGAAAAGCAATCAGCTACAACTCACCTGCTTCTGTTCGGATGGGATTGGCATTTCCGTGCGTTATTTTATTCCAGAAACTCCGTATTCGCAACTTGATTAGACTGAGCTTAACGGGTAGATAAGCTTCATAATTGGTTTCAAGAGCCAGATCGTAGAATCTTTTCGCCATATGGAAATCTTGCTCCGTAGCATAGCCATTTTCATGCATCCAACCCAGATTCCAGAACGCCTGGGCACTGTGATACCCCTCCGCAGCTGAATGGTAGCAGGTAAAGGCCTTGTCAAGGTCAGGCGACGTCCCGTAGCCATAGAAATAGTAATCTCCCATTTTCACAAGAGAGTCAGTGTTCGCTTGCCTTCCAGAACGAGTCCAGTATATAAGTGCTAAAGCAGCATTCCGGAGCAAAGATGGCCGGCGACTCCTGGACCGGGGCAATATTGAATCAAGTGGAAGAACAGAACGTTGCTCGTCCAGCAGGTACGCCACGTTTGCCTGAGCATTCTCATAGCCCTGCTCTGCTGCCATCATTGAAGCAACCAAGGCAGTCTCCTTGTCGCCATTTTCATATGCGGTATTAGCCTCGTGGAATGAGGAATGTATGGCCTCGACCTTTTCAGCCACCATTTTATAGTAAGCTGTCGCCACGCCACAATGACGCTCCTTTCCTATCCCTTTTTCGGCAATTTCCGCAAGATAATAGAATGCTTCGATCCAACCGTATCGAGCCGCTAACTCAAAGTATCGTGTCGCCGTGGCCACATCGCCCTGGTCAAGAAATAGAGCACCAAGCCTGGTTTCAGATGCTGGAAAGTCCTGTTCTGATGCCGCCTTGAAATAAGCCGCAGCTTTCAACCCGTCTTTGGGGACTCCATATCCATTCAAATACATCAAGCCCATGTAGTGTTGGGACATGGGGTCCCCAAGAGGTATTCCTCGCTGAAACCAGGTTAACGCTTTTTCAAAATTCTGCTCAGTGCCCTCCCCACGCAGGAACATGAGTCCAATGTGCGCGGCCGCTTTTGCAGCAGTCTTCTCAATCCCTATTGGGTGGCTGGAGATGATTTTGCCGTCCTTTGTCCAGTATTTTTTTGCGACAAGCCCAAAATATCGCATTGCTCTCCGTACATTTCTCTTCAGATTCTTCGAACCCTCGTAATACATCTTACCCAGGCTAAAAGTGGCCTTTACATCGCCTTTCTTCGACAAGAGATCTAAATATTCGAGCACATCTTCAAGGCTTGCATCGGAACCTGAGTTCTGGCCATCCCTATTCGCATTTGCACCGGAGCTTGAGACGCTTGCGCCTTCGCCATACACCCCACCCTCGTCATCAGCCCAGTTATAAGACTCTCTAATGAGCATTTGGCCTCCAGGTGGGCCTGACCTGTAGTAGGCCATTGCCTGGTCTGCTACTTGTTTGTAATAAAGCGCTGCTTGGTCGCAATCACGAGGTGCTCCGATGCCAAGGTACCGGCGAAATGCTACGGTCATTTGAGATCTAATGTTTCCTCCCATAGCTGCGAATGTATGATAGAGCAAAGCCTGGCCTTGATGCCGTTTGACTGCCCCTCCTATCCCTGTGGCATACATAAACCCAACCATATATTGTGCGGTGCTATTGCCTTCCAGCGTTGCGAGTGTTTTATATAGTTCGAATGCCCTGGTATAGTTCCGTGGATGGGTAAAATTTCCGTAAAAATTCATTTCCGCCAGAAGAAATATTGCATCTGGGTGGTCTTGGTTTACTGCATCTTGAAGGAGCAACACTGCGTCTTTGAGTTCGGGGGATAGTTTATCTGTCCCTCTGGTAGAGTGTCCGTCGACAGTTATGTGGGGACGGTTCATGAATAATAAGTAAAATGCCTCTCTCGCATAGTATTTCGTATATCCAAGGAAGCCGGAAGGCCGGTCATGTCTATTGGCAGGGACGTTCACAGTGCGGAGGATGTTCAATGCCGCTTCAACAGATGGTTGACCTGAAGACCAAAAGTAAAGCGAAACTGTTATTTAACTTCCTTCTCTCTTCTCCCATGTCCTCTCGTTTTTAAAAACTCACCACTGGTCTCCCCATCTTCCCCCTTCCTCTTTCCCCGGGCTCGCAGCCGAAGTTCATCGGGAAGCCTAGTTTCGGACTGGGTAAAGGTGTTGCTGATATCCGTAGTCGCTCGAGTTTCATCGTGTGCATCTTGAGCCTGTATAGCCAATATCTGGAGTAATACTGGATATTGTATATATCAGCTTCGTCGTCCCATTTGCCAAAAGGAATACGTGGCGAGCGAAAGAGAACGGGGTAACAAACAGAGAGCTATAGGCAGTATGTGCCATCTCCTCGGCCGCTTCATCATTCCTGCAGTCACAAAGAAATTATTCTAAGAGAGTAGGTCATTGCGACTCATGCCACAAATGAAATGAAATCGACAGTGGTTGTGAAAAGCGTAGAATGCATTATTCTGACGTTGTACGCACGGAGTTTTGTATTTTGAAATACTTTGCGACTAGCTGAAGCTTGGGGGCTTTATCTGGCCACATAAACTATTTAGTTAAGCTGGTCGTTCGCTGAACCTCGGACACCGGAGCTTTGATAGGCCGATGTACCCCAGTCCAACCAGCGCAACAACCACGTAAATAACGAACTACATACACATCTTCCTTTACACTCCATCAATTGTGAGTTTAGCAGCATTTGCTCTACTGCCTTAATTGTCGTTGGCTCCCCTGCTCTGCCAAAAGCCTCCCATGGTCTAGAATAACAGACAGAATTGCAAGTTTAAGAGCCAGCCGAATCACCAACTCAGCCGCGTTTTCTGCTCTGGGGACGGCCAGGATATTTTTACCACAAGTATTTGCCAACGCGGTCACAATAGAAATGCCTTAATGTGATTTGTTCCTCTCTACAGGCTTTTACAGATATCTGACTTCCTGTGATCAGAAATTAAACCTTCTTGCCATTTACAGTGGTTCGCTGTTACGTCTACACTAGACAGGCCAAAATATCCAGACAACACCTTTTGAAGTGCTGAGGTCAAAATTGATACATTTAAACTTATTCAAAAGGGCACAACACGTGGCACTTCTCATGGCTAGATACGGATGCATAATTATCCCTTGCTGTTGTGTACCAAGACGGCAAATTTGACGTGTAACAGCTAGAAGTTATCGTGATCGATGAAGCTTCGGGTAGAATCACGATAATATGGCACGCTCATGAAAGAAGTTCTATCGGGACTTTGAATATGCATCCCCAGCTGGAACGGAGAGGGTCGAAGAGAGACCCATGGATACAAATTTGTGCTTCTAATTATGAATAGTGATACTAGGGTTTTCAACGCACCGTTATGTGGCCACCTAGAGATTTCGGACATATACAAACATCGGAGATGGCAATGGACAAAAATACTCCATAAGCGAGCGTGGCATCCCATACCATTCCGACTTAACAACTGCGATCATCAGAACTGCCATTGCAACATCCAGGTATTCATAATCTCTTGATCAATTGGCTTAAGCTGTTGCATCGTTATGCTCGCTTCCTGTGTCTTGTGAGTTTCTAGGACCGCAGGCTTACCATGACCATCAGTTCCAGCAGCGAAAACACTACGAAAGAAGTCAAGAATTTTCAATGCCGGCTTCTGCTGAAGATCTCTCTGTGTTGGGTTCTCAATGGCCTCAAGGCTAGCAATCCAGGTTCGCGGTTCAACAATCGCCACAGGGAAATGTTTCTCAATAGCTGGTATAAGAGACTCCCACGCGGAGGCGGTTGGGTTAACAAGATGGAAAGCAGCACAACGAACTTCCTCTTCTGTCTTTCTCCTTGACCGAATTATATCAATGATTATTCGTGAAATGGTGTCCTACATCAAAGAGAATTAGCCATCTCATCAATAAAGCTCACATCCTTTCCCAGTCGATTTGAACGATACGAGAATTGATTATGAGTCGATTGGAACTTCTGGCAACGCACCACGGGAATCCACTCCACTGATACCGTGCCAAGGGATGATGGAAGCTGTTTTATAGTTTTGGAGGTTGCAACCAAGGATGGAAACCATTCCTGCTTGTTCCACATTCCCTTTTCTGTTGTTGGGCCTCCAATTTGACCAACACGATGGATGCTAGTGGGTACAGCACAGTGAGAAGAGGCGAAGGCACAGATACGCTCTCCCACATGCTTGGATTCTCCATAGCCTGTACGCATTACCACGTCGGCATCTTCAAATATCTCTTCAGGGATCAATGGTCCGCGCTTGGCGCTATTCCACCCTTCCACTGTGGAAATCGAGGATATGAAATGGATATGGGCACGATGAATGCTGGCGATGCTGAAGTCAACAAGTCGACGAACTCCTGCTAGGTGTGGCTGTTCAAATGCTTCGACTTGATGGTTAAAATTAACCTTCCAAGCGTTGTGAACTACCGTATCAACAGTTTGGAGAAGCTGGTCATAAACATCGTTTGCAAGTCCAAGGCGCTCATCTCCGAATTTGGCATGGAGGAATTCAACTCTAGAGGCGAAAGATCCGGTGGATGTTAAGCCCTTTTCCTGGAAACTCTGCACCTGTCTGGAAGCTGCATCTTCTGAGCGGTTTAAGCAATATACTTTAGCGACCGTGGGATCTAGAAGTAGCTCATGAAGCAGGTAGCTGCCGAGCGATCCGGTTGAGCCGGTAAGAATTACTGAATGCTTCTCAACTAGACCTGTGGTGTATTTTTCTACTAGAGCTGAAAGCTTGGCGGATCGTTCATTATCGTCCACCGGTTCCATTCTGTTCTCATCTGCCGTGTCTTTGCCCTTGATGAGGTCATACATGTAGCGTGAAAGAGCCATAATAGATGGGTGGGAGTATATTTGACGGCTAGAGAATGCCTCGTTACTCAGCTGTGGGCGATGAAAACGGACTGCGTTTTGTAAAACCTGGCCAAGTTGGAGGGACTGTAGTGAATCAAGGCCTAGTGAAAATATATCGCTATCGTCGCCAACTTCTTGGAACCCAAGCAGTTTTAACACTAATTCCTTGACGTGCGGAATAATTTCCTTCACTGTTGCATCCTTGGGGATGCCAACAATCTCGTCGTCAGACTTAGAGTACAACGCTTCGATCTTGTCACTGTAGTCTGCCGTGACTATGCGTCGTTGGACAGTCCCCTTCGGTGTGGTTTTGAAAGGTTTTAAAACAGATGACAGGCCAATTTTTGATTTCATAAGGCGGCCATGGCTCGGAGCACCCACGTTCGCTTTTTGCACCATGGGCCAGACTTCCTCGATGAAATCCTTTTCATCTCCCTGCCAATCGTTCCAATTTGGCTCACAGAGGAGAGCTGCTTGGAATCTCCCTTGTCCTATAACAAGGGCTTTTAACACCAAGGGATGCCCTTGAATAATGGTTTCCATGGTTGTTGGATTAAATTTCTCTCCGTTGCTGAGAACTATTATATCGTCTCCACGACCAATGTATTTCCATAGCCCTTGCTTCTGTGGATGAGGAGAAAAAAGATCTCCCGTGCGGTACTGCTGAATATCTGGGTATGTGTGAAAAATGCCATGGACGTGTCGATTTTCTCCTCGTGGTATGACCAGCTCGAAACTCCCATCCCCTTGGTCTTGCATATCAACCCCATAGAACGGATTCCATTCCATATACTCCCAATCTTCACGTTCTTCTGCCTTCAGCGAAGCGATCAGGCCACTTTCACTTGCGCCCAGTACACTCTGGACGTGAGTCAATTTGCAGAGTTTGTCGCCAATTACCGGTGACAGCGGTGCGCCTCCAACTCCGATGAAATGAAACTTAGCCAAAGTGTCTTGTCCTAACTTGGAGGCATAGAGCTCTTCTGCAACTGACGGAGGAAGGACCGCTGTTGTGGCTCCAGTGTCGCGGACAATTGTGGCTAACAACTCAGCCGTCATCGGCTTTTCCGGACTCAGCACAAATGGTGTTCCGCCACAAATTGCGGCAATCGACATAAGTAAGCCCATAAAATGGAAGAATGGGCTCATTGTAACAGCTAGTTTCCCGTGTTCAGCGACACTGAAAAGGCTGCTCGATCTTCCTGGTGGCGTCGCCATCTTTTGTATCATATTCTGCGCGGCGATGTATCCATGGGTAAGTGGTACTGGTTTTGGTAAACCTGCATCTTCTTAGTATCAAACCTGATATGGTCACCCATTAGCTTTGCGTTTTAAGATTTTCTAATTTACCTGTTGTTCCAGAACTATGGATGATTAGAGCAACCTCATCCTCTACGTCTCTTGGCTGCGTCCCCTTCAGGGAATACGACGGGACTTCATCATTGTTGAAAACCCCCCAAAGCTCCGGAACTGCCCACGCCTTGATGTTTGGATCTCCTTTTTGTATTTCATGAACTTGCTTCTCTCGTTCCACACTATAGACAAACTTCGAACACCCAGTTTTCTCAAGGATGTGGTGGGAGGCTTCCGACGAATTTCGGGATGAGAGCAGCAATGGCTGGTTTTGCCATTTCCATTTAGTCAGAGTGGTTTGCATTTGATTACAAGAGTCCTGAGTAGAAGCTTACAATGTGTCCAATCTTCATACAGGCAAGGATAAAGGCAATGTAGCGTATGTCGTTCGATCCAAGATATGCCAATGTCTCTCGGTTTGACCCTGGGGAAACGTTTTCTTCAATCCAGTTGGCCAGATAATCCACCGCGCCCGACAGGTCCTTCATTGTAACCTTGCGCCATCCCTGCGAGATGTCGGAAGAAATAGAGTGGATGCAAAACAACTGATTTGGATTGTTTTCCTTGAGATAGTCAACCTCAGCTGCCAGAGTCCCTGATCCGAACTTTATAGATCCCATCTTGATGTTTAAAGAGAAGTCTTGTTTTCTCGACTTTTCTTTCCTTTATTCGTCTAAGGCAAAGCCTAAAAACTTTCAGCATTCCAACTTCAGTTTACAGCTTGAGTCCAGAGTGAGTCCAGGGAGAGCCTTGATTGATATATATCCCTACATCATGCATTGAGAAAGCTCATCCATGCAACCATCGCCAGCAGCAAGCCACGACCACAGTTCATCTGACCAAATCTGGTAGATCTCGTCGATCCGCCAGCATGAAGTTGGGAGATTGAATTGCATTTAACTGGTCAAACTTTTTCCATGTGGCGCAATTGTATTTTGAGGTTGGACGATTCCTGCAGCTCATTTATCAGCCGTCCCAACTATGAATACATAACATGGCTAGATCCGTGGCATCCATTTAGGCCAGTTTACAATTCTCCATAATTGTTGAGCAAACATTCCACGCATACGCAGTGCTCGGCATATTTGGAAAGAGGGCAGAAAGATGCGAGTTTAGTAGAATTGTGCTTACTCTGGCCTCGGATCAACAAGGCCTCTTTTTGAGGTTGTTTTCTTTTTGTCCCCCTTTCATGCAGCACAATAGCAGAAAAGGCTTTCCTGCACCGGATCCACTCTGCACTTCATCCTCGTACTTGTTGACTTGATTAAACAGCGTCTGAGGAAACATAACCCTGAGGAAATTTGTCATAGCTTTTGTGCCTGGTGGGTCAAAGGCAACTCTAACACATTAAAAAGGAAGCAAGAAATGCCCACTTCTGCACGCAGTCCCCTTGCTCTTACAGCCGCGCGGCAGTTGCACAAATGTTTCTGTGATTTCATACTTCCGCTTCTGCACATTGCTGCACAATGTTGAAGTTGTTATTTGTTAAGTCAAGGGTAATCAATGTATTCTCATGCTTATTTAATATAATCTACAATTTATTCATTCACACCATCTACTTGCACACCTCTCCACTTTTAATATTATAAACAAAACTTAGAATAATTATCAAAAAAAATCAGGTATTTACATCAGAATTATTTCTAGCATGCTGAGAGCGTGTACAAATAGCATGTTTCATAGTATCACATTTACTACATTTTAATTCTAGTTATTTTTGTAAATACCTATTGAACTACTCGATGTAATGGGCTAACGCCCGTTTGATAACTAGTTAACCCTTTCGTAACCAAAAATGCTTACGCCCAAATTATCCTTTTTCCGCTGTGACTCGTACAAAGCTCTTCGCTGGCCTTCATCTTTCATTCTCCTTTCTCTTTACCTTTCTCCTTCTAACGAATTCGTCTTTTTGTTTTAAGGAAATGCTAGGGCCGTATTCGGTAGCACGCCCGTTACACTACGAGCTTTTAAATTTTATTTATAAATTAAATATATATATATATATTTTAATTAGCTTAATTTATATTTATTATTTATTTATTTATTTATTTATATAAAAGATAAAGTATACTTATTTTATATTAAAATATTCATTATTTAAACATTTTGTAAGTTTTCAAAATTTAACTAATAGAGCAAATAAAATTGATTTATAAACTTCAAAACTAAAAGATAAATTTCCTACTCTTATCTTAAACTGCATTTTAACCTTATTTTAAAACCACTTTATAATTTATATAAACGTCGTTAAGAATTCTTTTTATTAAAATTTGACATATTAAACAATTTGACATTTTAATTTTTATTTTACTTATTTAGTTAACTGTTTAATCTATTAGCTATGTCTCTGTATTCGGACCGGATTCCATGAGAATATTTAATCTGCTAAAGAGGGAATTTTGTGCTGGTTATGAGTTTCCTCTCCAGTTTGCTATCCTCAGGTAGCTTCTGATGGCATCGCGTTTCGTATTCCTCCTCTGTGCATTGACCTCCGGAGCCTGGCCATTCCAACACGGCTTGCCATGTTGTAAGACCTTCCGTTGGTTCCGAATCGCCATCTACCCTCCACCACCAGCAACGCCAGACTTGACAACTGGTCTTAAATAATAGTCATCGTGTGTTAAAAGTTTACCATATGAGAATTTTTGGTTCGTACCAAGGTCTCACTTGGCTGTTGTAAATAGTGGACGCTGCTGGAGGGCCGAGTCAGAAAGACGAATGTCAAGCTGAAAAAAATGATCACAATACCATTTCCATTTAACGGCTGACCCGGAGTGTACTGACGGAGAAGATCAGTGCAAATAGGCATTGTCATGAATGTATCATTTTTAAGTTTGGTCCGGAGAACACATACCTCACGAACATGAAATCTAGATCACGATGAGGCTGACACTTAAACTTCGAGGATTTCCCCCACAGCGGCTCTGCAGTTGCGATATGAATATCGCAAACAGCTGGTTGGTTAACGTTCCGTTTGTTCACCTACTGACTGGCGGTGATGTTCCCTACCTCACCATTAACCGTTTTCATGGAGCCACTTCCATTTGTCAGGCTGTCGTAGCTTGGGTTAAATACCAACCTCACAGGTTTGAAATCCAGCCGGAAAGATATCATTCTATCATCCTTGTAAGATAGCTGAATTAAATAATAACGATAATCCACCTTAATCGTTAATCCAAACCTAGAGATTTCTTTAATTGAAAAACGATTTTCCTGTATCCCTCAGTCAATCAGGGAGTGGCAGTGGGATCACCTTGCTCTGCGGTCAGGTGGAATTGGCAGCAAGCGGAACTGCACAAGCCCAAGCGGTAGAAATCATTACCAGGATCTTCACCCAACATAGTGTCAAGCCTCTCCTCTGGAGGGTCAATTTCTGCTGATACTTGTTCTATCGCAGATGCAGTAAGCGTATCATCAGTCTTGTCCAGGCATACAAGTCCACAGACATTGGCCTGGAGGACCTCGTTCTTCGAGTCGATAGAGTCTGGCTAGAGACCGAAATAAACGCCATCGTTAACACGGGTTCGTCAAGTCACCTGCGCCTACTCGCCCAGACCAGCCAGACGGTAATGTTAGACCGCACAGCCTACCCAGAAGACATCGATCCCAACATCATCTTTAGCACAGTGCGGGAAATTGCACAAAACTCCTCTCCAATCTCGGACCCCTTCTCCCTCGGCTTCCTAAAATGCCTAGGGGTCCTCCTGTACACAGGAAAGCCAATTCCAATACGTCCTCTCACTCCCACGACAAGGTGGCCCCCAAACCCTCCGTTCCCTCCTTCTCCTCCTCCACCACCACCACCACCACCAACACCACCATCACCATGAAGCCACCATCACCTCCCAATTCCTCAACGCAAAATTGCAAATCAGCAAATCCCTCGCCCACGCCGTCCCATCCCTCCACGCCGCAAACTTTGTGCACAAAAACATCAGTGCGGAAACAATCCTCTTCCTCCCCGACCCCACAACCGGAGAGCCCAGCGATCTCTACCTCGTCGGCTTCGAGCAACTGCGTCCATCACCAGGCCGCCCATCATTCTGCGCAGATATGGTCTCTCTCACCGGAATCTCTACAGACACCCGAGCCACCAGGGGTCAGGGCCAGGGCCTGTGGCCGCAGGAATAGCACAAGATGCAGCATGACATATACAGTCTTGGTGCATGTCTGCTGGAAATCAGGTTGTGCACGTCATTTGCCGTGCTGCGTGGTGGAGAAGGAGAAGAAGGTTGGGGGGGTGTTGGGTTGAGGGGGGGGGGGTTGAGAGAATGGCGGTGGATCATCCTGAGCAGCAACTATTTGCCCAATGCTGCGCTGGATATTTTGGGGGGGGAGCTGGAGATGAAAAATAAAATGCTGGCAGCGCTGGGGATTAAGGAGAAGTTGGTGAATGGGGATAGCATGGCACAGTTACCGAGTCTGATGGGGCGCACGTATACAGGGGTTGTGCTGGCATGTTTGACGTGTCTTGATGCCGGGGTGGGGAATATGTTTGACGATGGGCAGGAGATGTATGATGAAAATGGGATAGTGGTTGGTGTTAGGTTTACTGAGAAGATTCTTGAAAGACTGGAAGGTTAATATAGGCTTTGACTTGTAGCAGATGTTTAGTGTAATGTTGTAGTTTATATACCATGGATATTTGAGCGCGGTTACAACCACAAAATAAAAGGTTCAAGGGATAGTTCGATGTCCATCCGAAGGTCACGTGTGCCAAATGGAGGATATGAATTCAATCTGTGTTGGACGTCTCAAGTGGTTGTATTTGGTAGCCTATCTCTGGGATGCTCTATACTACTGTGCGGTGTGCTAGTCCATAATAGGAAGCCTAGGCTCCAACACAATCAGATGATGTCATTTAACTTCCCGTTGACTTGAAAAGAAGTTCTCTTTTAAGAGATAAAAAGGGGGCTACATAGGGAGGACACCGATGAACATATGTAGTATCACAGCAGAAATATCAAACCAACCCCTTAATCGGAAAGAAACAGCAAATAAGTTTTATTTCACATAATATATTATAATCAGATAGATACCAGACCTTAAGGAGCCAGGAAAAGAGAGCAGAGAGCAGAGAGCATAAAAAAACTAAAAAAATCATACAATAATCAGACACCTCCGACAATACATATATTCTATCCATTCAGGTCATTCCCGCTCCGCCCGCTCTCCCACATTCAATTCCATTTCCATTTGCAACTCGCAATTCCACGAAAGGATATGAAAAGGGAAAAGGAAAAGGAGAAAAAAAAAAAAAAAAATCCAGTTATCTCATTACATTGCATCCTGTTCATCCCATTTATAACATCCAGCCAGATAGTAGTCCATTCACCATTGATACCTAACCCTCCTCCCAAGAACCAGAAGTGTAACCCTCCCAAATAAAATAAATTCAAAAAAAGAAGCAAAAGAGAAGTTACCTCAGTAATATAGCATATCAAGAAGCCCATCAAAAAAAATCCTACCCAGCATATCCTGAAAAGCAAACCGCAATATATAAAATTTTACGCAAAAGAAATGTATAAAAATAAAAGATAAGATGGAAATAGGAATAGAGATTAAAAAAAAATAAAAAAAAAAAAATAAAAAAAAAACCCTCACAAATAAATCATACTTCTTGTAGCACGCACCAGCCTCCACATAAGAACCACAAATAAATCTACCGCCTTCTATCTCTCTCTCTCCCTCTCCCTCTCCCTCTCCCTCTCCCTCTCAGCCGCAAGATTATGCTTCCCCACCGTATCCCTAATAGCCTGCGCAAGCGGATCTGTCGAATCCGCATCATCCCCATCTCCATCCCCTTCCGTCTCCACATCCATACCAGTTCGACTATGAGGCGATACACGAGAATGGGAATGGGAATGCGCATGTCCATGCACAGGTATATTAGCAGACCCAGACACGGCCAGAGGCAAAGCGGCACCCTCCTTCGCCACCTCAGCTAACCCGGGGAGCGTATGATCACTCATTGAGTGCGAGGGCGGGGAGTGCTTGACCGCATGCTGCGGTTCAGCTGCGCGCTGGCGACTACTTGCGCTGCTATTATTATTGGACATCGAATCTGTAATACTAGTAGTACCAATGCCAACACCGGGTATAGTAGTCGTCGGCGTCCCCGTGGCCCCCAGACTCCTATCAGCATCCGTCTCTGTCACCATTGGCCCTTCACGCGCACTGCTACCGCTCCCCACACTCCTATTGCTGTTACGTGGGTACGTATTCCGAAGTTCCTCAAGCTTAACATCCTTCCACGAGCACTTGGCATGTTTCTTCGTACAGCCCATACACGCCGTGAGATTTTTATGACAATCCATCTGTAGGCGCCGACAGCGGTCACAGGGAGGCAAGATGCGTTCACCCCGTTGTAGCCCCTCCATGCGACTAACCATTTCAATCTTGTAGGGTCCGCCATCATCCCGCTCGTAGTGGTTCGACGACTTGGGTTGAGGAAGGAGGGATGAGGGAGTACTGGGGATGGGGACGGGGGCGCCTGCGTAGCCGCTGCTGCTATACTCGCCCGGGTCTGAGGCGCGGGGACGTGAACGTGACGTTTGGCGGGCAGGAGGGGGGCATTCTGTCGTCTTCGTTGTTGCTTCTTCCTCATCCGAAAAGCCGCGGGCGTGACGATCGGCAGTTGTGAAGAACTTTTTCATCAATTCGGCTCGCGTAGCTGGGGAGGCACCTTTGATTGAAGTGCCGTTGATGATTGTGATGTTGTCCGTACTGGAATGAGGGAACATAAACTGGGCTGCGGATAGGACACTGGGATCATCCTGGGGGGGGTCGTATCGGGAATTAACAGCGACAAAACCTGGGGGGGAGTGAGGATGCGAATGGCCGTTGCTAGTATGGGTGTTGGTACCCATTACATTGCCATTGGATTCTCGGAATGGACTAATGGATCTTTGTTGTTGGGCACTGAGGGATAGATCGTTCTCTCTTCTAGTAACGATTGCAGTCTTGCGGTTCTTGAATCTGTGGTTTAATTGCCTAGCACGCGCTGACACTATGATCATCACAATAGGTTAGTCCCTGGCTACATAACAGTGTAAAAATAAAAATAAAAAACATTAAAAAAAAAAAAAGAAAACATATATTATATATCTTATTACCTTGATCAGCCAGATTGATGATCTGGGACAAATTCTTTTCTAATATTTCTAATGCGCCCAGCTCCTTCTCTTCATCTTCAACTATGGGCTGAGGAGGAATAATCTTCTGAGGGATACCGGACTTGATCAGGATATAATCTTCTTCTGAAATTTCCACGCGACTCTGCTTGGTGTAGATCTGACAGACGGGGACTCCGTTACGCGTTTTTTCGAGGGTAAATTGTTCAGGTTTGTTTTTTGCGAATTCGACCACATCAAGCCAGGAGACTGTTGTTCCTTCCTTTCCATGCGACTTGAGCACCTTGGGAGGACCGTCAAATAGCCGTTCGAAGCGGGTGACGAGGATGGGCCCAAGGGGACATGCGCCTAGATTGCCTGCGATGCTTTCGTGTCGCTGGAGAACCCCGTCGTAGTCGTTCATAAGACGGAGGATGGAAGGGAGGGTGTCATCTGGGGAGACGAGGGGGATATTTTGTGGGTACTGACGGGCGAGATAATTTATTTGCAGGTGGTTTGACTGTGTTTTGGGAACTTTGGAGGCGGTGGTATGTTGGTGGTCACCGGAAGGGGATCTGGCGCGTTTGTTGCCCGACTCGGGGGGCATGGGTCTCGAGTCCATTGCGACAAAGATGTCGACGGTGGAACCAAGATGGTAAAAATACAAGACACTATACTATTCAAAATGGAAAATGTGATATGGAATAGAAAAAGAGGGATATATTGGGAAAGGGGGTTAGGTGGAAATAAGAGGATAAGTTAGGGCGTGCCGCTCAAATCAGAATGACGGGAACAGATGGTAATAAATAAAGGGGAGGGAGCAGCCTGAGGAGGTAGGAACAGAGTTAACCAGACAAGACGGGCTCCAGAGAACAAGATATATGGCACAGTCGCAAGGAGGAAGAGAAGAATGGATTGAGCGTTTAAGGATACAGTGGATGGAAAATATATATGGGCGGGAGAAAGTGATACAAAGTCAATAGGACTACAGCGGTGTTCGACGAACCCAGCAGACCTTAGAGAGACAAGAGGACGGCTATTCGAAAGTAGTAGGAGAGGAAGAGGAAGAAACGAGAGCCAGGTCGTGTCAAGTCAAGAGAATGGGTTGAAGATGTCATGGATGTCGTTAATATCGAAAGTTGAGTATGAGGCTGAGTCGGATGGAGAGAAAGTAAAGAGGAAAAGAGAGAAAGAGGAAGAAAGAAAGAAGAGGGAAGGAGCGAAGGAGGGAACGGGAGAGGCCAGTGGAAAGAAAGTGGAAAGTGGAAGGGCCCGGAGGAATGCGGTGGGCGGTGGGAAAAGCGTTGATTGGGCGGTGGAAACAAGACGGGAAAACAGAGGGGAAACGGGGAACAGGAAATTTTAATAGGAGAGGGAGAGGCGATGTTAAGGAGA